>NC_048305.1:25449782-25495789 GCF_013100865.1 Trachemys scripta elegans | reverse complement strand
GAGGCAAGGGGGCTGCCTGAAGCCCATAGCGCTCGGGCAGCTTGGCTCTTAAACAGAGCCAAAGAGTCCGGGGAGGAACAGAACCGCCGTGGGAAGGGAAGTGCCCGGCCGGCATTTTCTTGGACATGTTCAGCTTTTTGGCAATTCCCCCCGGACGGGGGTTTGATTGCCGAAAAGCCGGACATGTTCGGGAAAAAACGGAACTTTAAGGATTCTACTTTTCTCACATCAGCTTTAAACTACTGTGCACCTGGAATTCATTTGGAAATGGAAACCAATACATGATACAGCACTACACCTGCAAATGAGGCTTCCTTGCCAGGAGCACACCACATCAGTGCTTAAGGAGCTACATGAGCTGCCCATTGGTTTCTTGGTGGAGTTTAAAGAGTTCGTTTTTAAAACGTATATAGCCCAAATAGGGTTGGAACCGCTTCTCGCTCTCTAGAATACTGCTATAGTTAGAATCAGCACAGGCACTTAAGCTGTGTCCCCCTCGATTTAAAGTGAGGAGCTGTTGGCAGGGAGTTTTAGATGAAGGGCGCTTGACTTTGGGGACTTAACTCCCCCCACCCTTGTTTTGAAATAGGTCAGCAAATCTGGGCTATCTATCCACTGAGGCTTTGAGAAAGGGGCAGAGATGGATGAGGGTTGTAATTTTTTCACAACATGTGACATTTTGGAGAGGTGTGGGGTGGCGTTGGTTAGCATTGATCATGGGAGTGAAAATACGCTGCTGTTTTTTAAATCAAAATAAATATAAACCCCTCTAGGGCTAAAATTGTTACAGTCTTAGGCTTCCCCAATATGGTTACTGTTTTAAATCTCATGATTTTAGCAAAACTCATGATTTTCTTTGTGCCTGTCTCATGATTTTTGAATACATGGGTTTGGCAATACTAAGGAACTGTTGTGAAATATATCTTGGATCAAAGGTGGGGAGGCTGGGGGACTCAAGGTATGCAGGACAAATGTATTGATCCCTAGTCATAATGTGCATGTTACTAAGATTCAGTACACTTCTTCAGAGAGTTCAAAGGGTTAAAATGAACTGGTTTCAATTCATTTATTAAAGATTATATGTAAATACATTCTCTTTCCAATCAATTTATGCCAAATAATGGCATTTAGTGTAAGATTATATATGTAAATGCATTCACTTTCTGATCAAATTATTCCATAAAATGGTATTTAATGTAGACTAATTTGGAACCATGCAGTCATTTATGGACCTACGAATTTACATAAACGTTTCTTTTAAAAATAATCCACCACCTAAGGACAACCAAGCAGATAATATATGTAAAAGTGACCCAAAAGAGAAATAAATTGCATTTACCTGTGCAAACAGTACCTTTTTAAAAGTAAATTTAGAATGTGATTTTTGATCTGACTAATAGAATGAATGTATTTTCACCTAGTTCAGGCTGTTGTTATGAGAAATGGCATCAAATGGTAAGTAATATTTTTCATGAAATTTTCTTCTTTGCCATTTTTTACTCCTGTTAAATGGAATTTTTTTGTGTTATTAATTGCTTGATAATAAATGGTGAATTTCAGGAAAATAGGCTGCCAAATGCATACTTATAATCACAATAGATAGAACTATGATGCATGTATTTTACATCACTTGTAACAATTTGGCCTCATAAATAATAAGAAAGTTTTTTTGTTTATGACAAAAAAAAATACACTTTTCAATTGTCATTCATCTCTATCTGAAAATTCCCACCAACAGCATAAGTCATAAAGCAAAGTTATTAATAAATTATAATTAATAATATAATATATTTCCACTTATCAGATGTTCTCTGATGATCTCAGAGTAACCTACAAACAATAAATTAAAGATAGACTTTTTCCAAAGACAAAAATTGAAACAAAAATCCCTATCTCAATATCTGAAGTGTCCTATGTCTTGATGTCTGCACAATTTTAGCAATTTTGTTTGGAACATCTTATAAAGTTTCTTTATTAAAGGTGTGGGAGAAGTGTATTTCTGAAAACTGGAATTTGCTGTCTCTCTGAGAAGCTGTCCACTAGCAGCACAGCTGTCTTTCTTGATTATGTGGAGGGATGCTCAGCCAGTGACCCAGAAGTCCTCTCATATCACTTACGCTAAACCACCTTTGCCACAAAGTTTCTCAACAAACCTAAAATTAAAGCATAAATCTCAGTTTCTATAAGTTAATGCCTATCCAGATACAGCAAAATATTGTAGCTGAGCTGTTTGTAAATTCAATTTTGTTTCCATGTTAGAACCTTAAACAAGCTAAGCTCTGCTTGGTTGGACTTCCCAGAGTTTCACTTTCAAAACCAAGTATGGAACCATTTGGCTTCCAATATGGTTTTGGGATTTTTTCTGAAGGTGTTGCACACCTCTTGTCATTTTCTTGGGCAGTTATGTGGTGGCATCAGAAATCACAAAGCCCGGGGTAACAGGAAAACAGTAATGATCCCTATTACAAATTTCTCTTGTAACACTCTGTGGTCAAAAGAAGTTCCAGTTTCTGCCTCTCCTGCACACTACTCACACAGTTGCAGCAATTGTCAAGTCTGTGGGATCCCTGCAATGACATTTTAGGAAAAGTCTGCACACTACAATGTGTAACATCTTCCAGTGTAATAGTTCTGTTCAATTCCAGAGATCAGAACTAGAGCTGGACAAATAACTATTTTTTTGATTCACTGGCAGTTCTGAATTTAAAAAAAAAAATTGTTTAAAAAAATAGGTTGGGATTGACCCAAAATGATACTTTTGGGAATTTTCAGTGAACCAAGTAGTCAGAAAAAAAATCAATATGAGTCAAACACAAAGTTTCCTCAACCTGAAATGAAATATTTCATTTTGACTGAGCATTTTTAAAACATCTAAAATAAAATTTGAGTTAATTTTGAAATAAAATATCATTTTGAATCAAAATGTTTCATCCTGATTATGTCTAAATGAAACATTTTGATTTTTTCAGTGGTTTTGTTCTAACTAAAACAATTCCACAAAAATGACACAAATTCACAAACTCTTTTGGTATCAACAAATCTGCATCTTTCATCAAAAAAAGGTTGGGCCAAAATTTTTTGGCCAGCTCTAGTCAGAATTGTGCTAAACACAGCCATGTTCATACATGTTTATTTCTATCAGAGTTCTAAGATGGTTTTCTTGATGGATGTGGACAGGAATATTTTGTCTGAGAATTGTGCTAGATTTGTACTATAAAACCCTGCTACTGACTATCTAGTGGACTATATCATAGTTTGGTGAACAGTTGTCAGTCAAAAAGTTACTAACATTACTTAGGAAAAAACATGCTGAAGGACTCTAGCTAATGGAGTTCGTATGATTCTAATGTGACAGTGATCAAATTTTATTTACAGTTCATGTGGAACTGGGCTTCAAAGTCTTCAAACAGGACCAGCTTCCAACCTTTCTTAGATTCTTTGTGATATATTTTTCTTTTCCTCCTGGACACACATTGTAAAGACTTTTTTTTTTTTTAATATCTTGGCACCTAAAAATGAAAAAAGGCTTCATAAACATATTTTTTCCTTTCTTTTTTGTGCTGCTCGACTGCTCTTCCACTACATAACTTCATGTACTGCCAATTTGAAAAGGTTCCTTATCTAAGGTTGGAACTGCAATAAATTACAGGAAACATGGAACAGGTTTCAGGGGAGCAATCAGCATGAGAGGCTCAGAGCAACCTAGTAGAACTACGTTTCCTCTGCGGCGCTCTTTTGTTAGCCTCCTGTCAGGTATTTAAGCATGAACTTTGAACATTTAAGGTTGTGCATTTTCAAACCATATGTTTAGGTCTGTAAATGTATACTTAATCTCCCTTTCATTATCCAGAAATACTTCCAATCTTACTTCTTCACTTGCCTCCTCTCCGCCCCCGCACCCCCTATCCACACACACGCACACACACATCAGGAGCAGCACAAAGCAGCCAGATCAGAGCAGAGGATCAGAGCTGAGGTTTGCGCCTGATCCCATAAGTCAAAGGCAAAGCTCCCATTAACTTCATTCAGCAGAAGCAAGACTGGGACCCCTATTTGTTAATAACCTGTTCAAATAGCAGCAGCAACAAGTGAGAGATTGGGTTGACAACCTTTTACATGCAAGTATGACCTTTATACTCAGTGGTGACATTTGTATCCTATTAGCAAAATACTGTATTGTATTTAAGCAATAATTGCATTTTCTATGGAGACAAATGACATGTAAATCAATAAATGATGAGGCTGCATGCCAAGCACATTATTGATTTTCCGTCACATTCATCTCTAAGCTTAATGCTCGAGAAAATAAAATGTATGCTATGATTTTTAACAAGTTGCATCTTTTGGACTGGATAAAAGTTTTGTGGCAGTTGATAATGGTTTTCTCCAACTGAGAAAAACAAGATTAAAAAAAAGAGTTTAACTACAACTGGAGTGGATGCAGAGTAACGCCAAAAGTAAATGGTGAATAAATCAATAACGACTCATACGACACCCTTATTATCTATTGAGTCCTTCTCGTTGATCAGATCATGAACTCGTATCATCTGTATTTAACCACTGATTAAATGCAAAATTGTGCACTCTTCCCTCCCCCGCCCCCAAAAAGTAGTTTGTTTTAGTAAAATTGATCCAGTGGAGGCCCAGTTGGTATTGCTCTTCTCTCTGAATGGTAAGCTCAAATGGTTCAAATCCCACTCCAAATCAGAGGCTGCCATTGTAGTGAGATGCTGGAGAATTTCACACATTGAGAAGTGTCTTCCTGAAACATTAAGAGTAAAATCCTTTGTGTTTTTCTGGTAGCTGTCTAACTAATGATTTTTAAGTTCCAAAGCATTTATTGGGAAGAGAAAGGAACAACCTCTGTGTCTTGGTCAGCTAGGGAGGTTGTTTGTTACATCCATATTAATGCCCTGTATCCCTTGAAAGCAGATCAGTGAGAATGAGGAGAAAAAATTGCAATATATACACACACACAATCTAGAAATTTACAAGAGATCTCTGCTACAAGAGGTGCCAAGCTATTATTTGTAAATATGAGACAAGATGTTTACATGCCTCTCAGGGTCACTGGATATAGTTAATTAATTACACTCCAACTGGTGCATCATTGCAGTAAAAATGCTGAACTTTTCTAGTCCTCCTTCTAAATCAGCAATAAGACCATTTGCTGAGAATATTTAAGGAGATTTAGTCAGCCTGGTTTGCGATGTTCTTCTTGTATATTTCTCTGTGACACCCATGATTTAATATTACACTTTTTTCAATTTATTTACTTTGGCTTGAGTATACAATCATGTGGAAGAAAAACACCTATCACTGTGGCCATAAATGTCAAGCAGCACAGCTCAGCCACTTCTCTCATATAAGGAATAATGTTGCAATATTCTTACACCCTGACCAAATCTTTCTGTAAGTTTATGGAAGGAGCAGACTCAAGTGTTTATGTTTCTTCTGCATCTTTCTCATTTTCTCTTGCTTGGGAGTTATTTAATTTATTAACATGGACTATACACTCTGTGCCGTCAGCTAACCAGTGTGGGTATCTTCACTGCGGCCATTCTGGTAAGTGTCTGCAGTTGTACAGACCCCTGAGAAACTTCACAGGATCCTACAATGGAACCATTGGGCTAAGAAATTCTCATCTGACTGCACTGTAAATTTATTGATCTACCTGTGTTTCTGTATATATCATCACTCAAACAGAAGTAAAGAAAGATAGTTCCTTTAAGAGTTTCTATACACCTGAGTAGTTTAATTCTCAGCAGTAATAATAATCATACAAATTTCCTGCAGTAACCCAGCTGATTTTGAGTTAAATGATCTATGGCAGTTTGTTTTCACAATGTATGTTTTTGTATTCATTGTGCCTTATTGTGTAAGTCGCCTCTATCAAATCTTGTGTTCTATGTATAATATATGCCTGGGTTTTGCAAATAAGACTACATTCTTCACTCACCAGTGCTGTAGTATTTATTTCCTATTGTTATATAAAATATTTCTTGAGTAGCTGAAAGAAGATTTAGGATAAATCAATTATAGAAATAATATTGTGTATATTATTCATAGTGCAGGAATACTTTGAATACCATTACCTGCTGTAGACTCTGATATATGTTTTATTGAAAGAGAAAGAGAGAAAGAAAGAACAAGATCTCAGGTAAAATTTTCAAAAGTATCCCTTGACTTTCAGTGAGACATAGGGCCTATCTACACTGCCACGCAGGTCAGACTATAGCAATGCGCACCAGGTGCTGTGAAGTAACTTCCCTCGAGTTGATACTGAATTAGAAGGTTCTTAGTAGTCTTTCATTAATATGAACTAGGAACCTTTAGTTTGCATCTACAGCATCCACATGGAGGAGTTACAGATCAGCACTTTGGTGCACATTGCTATTCACATCCCTGTAGTCTGAACTGCAAGGAGGTGTAGACATAGTCTAAGGCCTACGTATATGTCTACGTTGAAATCGGAGGTGTGACTGCAGGTGTGACAGAAATACCCGGGCTAGTTTTAATCTAGCTAGCTCAAATGACAATAGCAGTGAAGATAGCTGCTTGACGACATATCCCGCCAATGGTGCTGCTGTGGTTTCATTGCTAGTGTTATTCCAGCTAGCTGGATCAAAGCCAGCTTGTTTATGTCTACGTGTGCTGCAGTCTGATTGCAGTATAGACACACCCTAAATCACTTTTGAAAATGGGATTTAGACCCCGAAGTCACTTTGGCAGATTGGGCTGAAAGCGGATAATTTGGAAAACATTACCCCTCATCTACTGTTCTTTGAACGAATACCAGGAACATACGAAATTTTAAACAACACCCTTTGACAAATGTGTTACTGCTATATACTTTGAGACTAAATGACCAGACCATTCTGAAAGTTTTTGTACCTTTATAAATAATGTATACTTCTGTATTGACACTTTCCTCCAGGAGGAAAACTTTTCTTGCCTTAATCTAACACAATTTAAACGATCCTCTTTCATTTGCATCATAAATTATGATTGCAGAAAATGTTGCATTAGAAACCAGACACTGGGAAAACACAAAGGGCTGGATGGTGTCATTTAACTCACAGCCCTCTCTAGGTGGGGCTGTATGGAGTCACACTGCCTCCAGAGGAGCACTGAGAAAATTGTAACTAAGACTTCATAGAAACATAGAAGATTAGGGTTGGAAGAGACCTCAGGAGTTCAGCTAGTCCAACCCACTGCTCAAAGCAGGACCAATCCCAACTAAATCATCCCAGTCAGAGTTTTGTCAAGCCGGGCCTTAAAAACCTCTAAGGATGGAGATTCTGCAACCTCCCTAGGTAACCTATTCCAATGCTTCACCACCCTCCTAGTGAAATAGTTTTTCCTAATATCCAACCTAGACCTCCCCCACTGCAACTTGAGACCATTGCTTCTTGTTCTGTTATCCACCTCCACTGAAAACAGCCTAACTCCATCCTCTTTGGAACCCCTCTTCAGGTAGTTGAAGGCTGCTATCAAATCCTCCCTCACTCTTCTCTTCTGCAGATTAAATAAGCCCAGTTACCTCAGCCTCTCCTCATAAATCATGTGCTCTAGCACCCTAATCTTTTCCATTGCCCTCTGCTGGACTCTCTCCAATTTGTCCACATCCTTTCTGTAGTGGGGGCCCAAAACTGGATGCAATACTCCAGCTGTGGCCTCACCAGTGCCGAATAGAGGGGAATAATCACTTCCCTCGATCTGCTGGCAATACTCCTACTAATGCAGCCCACTATGCCGTTAGCCTTCTTGGCAACAAGGGCACACTGTTGACTCATATCCAGCTTTTCATCCACTGTAATCCCCAGGTCCTTTTTCTGTGTGCAGATTACTGTCCCTGATGTGCCAGCCCCACTGAATGGGCTGGTGTGGAAATAGGGCTGGAGCTATAGCCCCACCCTCTTTTCAATGACACAGCAATTCATGTACTCCCCAGGGATTGCTGTACGGTGCTGCCCTTGTGCAGCTGGGCAAGAGAAGGCTGCTTGCGCTCAACCTCTGTACTCTAGCCATCCAAGGGCCATCACAATTTCTTTTTTAGTAGGCTACAGCTGCTACTTTTAATGCATCAGATGTAAAACTTGTATCCATTAGTGACAGATCCACCACTCTCAATTTAGGAAAAATCTCCCTTTGACTTTTGTGGGAGTTTTGCCTAAGTGAGGAATGCGGGACTGGGCCTCAGAGATTATATTTGTGTGGACTTCTCCCTGATTGACCATTATGGAGCACTACTCTGAATCATCAGGAGCTGGCATCCATCAGAGAAAGGTACCCAGACTTGATGGATCACTGGTCTCATCCAGTAGGGGAATTCTCTTGTTCCTATTTGGCAATGATTTCTGAGCAATATTTACAAAACAATCTTTGGTAAATAATAATAAATGAAAATATGTGGTATCTAATCTCTACTCAGTGCTGGAGTAACATCACTGTTCACAATGATCCACAATGGTTCTGCCTTGGTATTAGCTACATTATAATAAACTAAAAGCGTTTAGGTTGCACAACTGATCAAGTGGAAATACCTGCTGACAAGTACTTCAGTAAGATTGCAATTTCCCAGGGACATCAGCACTGGAACCTTTTCTCCATAAACTTAACTAGAACAAAGATTTTCAGATTTAGCTGTTATTTCTTCCTTACCATGTTTTCACAAAGTGTTAGGCCAGTACAGACTTTAAGAGACATAGCAGTATGAGAATTGTTTAAAATATTCTCATATTTAGCACATGCCTAAAGATTCAAACAGCCATCAGAACTGCTGTGGGCTCATAAAGTAGCATCTCAGCTTCCAAAAAACCGAAAGGCAATTCCTGGCCATTAATTTCAGTGGCAACAGGATATGGCCCTTAATCCTCTTCTTGGAGAGAAATTTCCTTTCCTGAGACACACAATTCAGTCTTCAGGCCCCCGCTCTACTCTTTAAGTCACATGGAACCTAAGCCACTGCCTAACTTATGTCCATATGTGGATATCAGTTATGACATAGAGCAAAAATCCAATAACATCATTATATGACAAGAGGGCTCTCCTAGTCTGATTGACAGCTATCCTGCCTGTACTTTGTTAGAATGAAAAAATCACAAACACTAAGCAAAGGATAACAGTTATCTTAAAGAAAATGTTAATTGAAATCTGCATGGTGTTATTCAGAATTAGAAAAAAGACTCCAGAGATCAGTAAAAAGAAGAGGGGGGAAAAGTGAGAATTTTGCCAGATGAGCACTGGCTCCCAACTGGCAATGGGGAGGCTCCATGGTGGGTAATCCATTTTTAGCTACAGTAAGATTAACTTTGACATGAATAAAAAGCCATTTCTAATGTGCAGAAAGCCTATTATCTATCCTGAGCTGGGGATGGAGAGACATAAGCATGAAAGCATCATCATTTTTGCAGAGGGTGGCTCTGCAAACCTCAGAATAATAAATAGGAGTACAAACAATTAATATTAATTTGAATGCATGATGCATGGTGCTTATCATTTATTAATTTCGAAGTGTGCTGATTGGTTAATTACAGCTTTCCATCACTTAGCAGCATGAACATGTCACCAAGGTCCAGCTGCCCAATTCCAAACCTTAAAAATTACTTTTTTCCTATGTAACAGAGCCCCTAGAAAAGGGCCATATAGTGAGACTGATTTTTAATCTGAATATCCCTAGGAATCAATGGAGATCTCTGTGCAAAAACTGGTACACCTCTACCCCGATATAACATGAATTTGGATATGATGCGGTAAAGCAGTGCTCAGGGGGGTGGGGCTGCGCACTCCGGCGGATCAAAGCAAGTTCGATATAATGCGGTTTCACCTATAATGCAGTAAGATTTTTTTGGCTCCCGAGGACAGCGTTATATTGGGGTAGAGGTGTAATATGGTAGAGGAGCAAAATTTTGCTATTGTCAAGCAAAATCATCCTAGTGCTCTTTGTGACGTATTTCTTTGGATGTTATGAAGAGAAAGAAAGGGCATAAGAAGCTCAAACAAACACTTAAGGTACATCTACACAGCAGCTGGGAGGTGTAATTCCCAGTTGAGGTGCATATATAGGTGCAAATAGCAGAGTGGCCACAGCTGCATAGCTTGCTTGAGTACATACCCAGGGCATCAGGCTGCAGTGTTGACGTACTCTCAAACTCTGATACCCTAATAAAAAAAAAAGCTAAAATTCCATGAGATTCTGAACACCAGAAAATAATTATCATATGTGAGATAGTGAGAATCAAGAAAAATGTCAGATCAACTGAAGGACTGAGAAGACTGTGAGATCTTTGCTTTCCCTGAACTGACAGATACTGAGGCAGAGATTCTGATTTCAGCTCTTCCATGACTGAGGAAGGAGGGAGATACTGGGGGAACAGAGGCAGAGGATCTCTCCTTGGGAAGCTGATCCTACAGATTCTACCCAAGTTTGAAGACTGGCTCACAACCTGGTCCAAAGCACAAGGCAAACTCTGGCCCCTTGATGAAACACACAGGGACAACTCTCTAAGTGAAAAGCCTCATGGAGATTTCCTTCCTTTTAGCCCATCTCCTTCAGTCTTCCTTTGTGAGGGAGTGACTGGGCCCTCAGATAGCTTCTTGTTCACTAAGGCCCCAATCCACTTACCACTGAAATCAATGGAAAGTCTCCCTTGACTTCAGTGGCACGGAATCTAATAAGAGCTGGGAAAACCCCTAAGGGGAACAAAGTTCAAAATCACAACTTGGATTCAAATTTCTGATGTTTTGAGAGAGGTTATAAAACCTTTTCTACTCCTGCTTAGAGTTTGTCTGCCTTTCTTTGGCAAATGACTTTCTGTGCAGTAGTTACAGACATGGTTTGTTTCTTCAGTCTTCTTTCTGACTAAATAGATTTATTCACATTTCCTGCCACAAGAAAAATTAATACAACTTCAAACTGAAGATGGCGTTGAAGTCACAGTCCTTTGGCTGCTGCTCTTCCAGGGGTTGGATCCCTTGGTGATGTACTTGGCCTTGGCAGCTGGACAATGCACGTTCTCTGTACAGTGGAATTTTTTTCCTTCCAAGCCTATAGTTCTGTTACTTTCAGGCATCACCTCTGCAGCTGCTCTGTGGGACTGATTCAAAGTCCACAGCTATCAGTAAGAACACTTCCATGCATTTCAGCAGGCTTTGGACCAGGCCCCAGATGACTTTCCTGAATTCAGGGGCGGTTCTAGCTTTTTTGCCGCCCCAAGCACAGCAGACAGGCTGCATTCGGCGGCATGCCTGCGGGAGGTCCCCGGTCCCGTGGC
The DNA here is from genome assembly GCF_013100865.1 of Trachemys scripta elegans. NCBI lineage: Eukaryota > Metazoa > Chordata > Testudines > Emydidae > Trachemys > Trachemys scripta. Next base: position 25,484,513 of record NC_048305.1, on the reverse strand, counting down.
TTCGGCGGCATGCCTGTGGGAGGTTCACCGGTCCTGCGGCTTTGGCGTACCCGCTGCCAAATTGCCGCCGAACCCACGGGACCGGCGGACCTCCCGCAAGCATGCCGCCGAAGGCAGCCTGACTGCCGCACTCGCAGGGACCAGCAGGGCACCCCCCCGCGGCTTGCTGCCCCAGGCACGCGCTTGGAGCGCTGGTGCCTGGAGCCGCCGCTGCTGAATTGTTCCCTCCTGCCTCTTCCTTCATTCTTCCCAAGACACCCTTTCAATGATACAGAGCCTCATTTTTCTTTTTCTCTACTCCTTCAGGAGCCATTCTTGCTTCCAGCATTCTCCCTCTGCCATCACCAGATTTTTGTTCACATCCAAATACCTCCATTCCCTCACTATCGAGGTCAAAATCAGCCTTAGTAGAAGGGGTGGCCCCTTCTAATTCATTCCTCTTTCTTTTCCTGTCAGTTGTTAACATTGAAGTAGCTTTGATTGTTAGTAAATATAAGTCTATGATCATCTGAAAAACACATGTAAAAATATATTTTAGCCTGATATAGTTTGTCTTTCACTTGAACGAAAGCCCTTTTATAAATACAAATTAAGTCATGTAGATAACATATAGGTATTCATAAAGGAAATAAGTGTCACAACATGTCACTTTTTTCTCCTTCTTTGAGACCTATTCTGACTGTTGATGATCAGGTGCAAGACACATTGTTTAATGCAAAGAAGGATGTACTTTGCTGTAGGTTGGTTTCATGGAACTTTCAAATGATCTGACCTGAATGGACTGTGTTGTTTTATATCCAAGCAGCGAATGCTGTCAAGCTTCCTGAGAATGGTTCAGCAGCAAATTTATGCTTTCATCTTTGTTAAAAGCATAAGTCATATATGGAAGAAATGGATGTGTTATAGCTAGGGAATTAATTTATTCATACACTACTGTGTAAGAGCCACTCTCAGCCAGATCTCATGCCTATGATAACTCTCTTTGGGAATTCAGATTCTAAAATAGAAAATATTTAAGAAAGTAAAGTTGATAACCTATCTGGAGTAGACAGAATGGACTTCTGCCTTTAAGCATTTATGATTAAAGGATTGAATCCCATGCTTTTAATGCATTAGACAGACTGAGGATTTAAGATTCTAACTGAATCAACATAATATGAAGGGAGAAAAAAATGAATGCTTTACAAAAGATCTCAGAGGGGGGATAGGCTAGTATGGTGTATCTGTGCAGCGAGTTTCCTTCTGAGAAAATGGAAAGTGAGGCAGAGAGGATTTGGGTAATGGAAGGAAAGATCACCTTTTCTTCCAGAAAGAGGTCTGCTGAATACTATTTTTGAAGTGTTAATTATGGATTGCTCCTTTGAATATTAAACATGGCTACCCCGAGAGATTGAAGTAGTTCAGCAGAAATCACATAGTCCAACATTTTCAAATGTGGGTACCTATAGGTAGGCACCCAAGTCAAAACTAATCTCAACAAGAAATGAGGAACATGCAAAATGGACCTGGAAGGTTATCTTTTAACAAGGCTCACAAAGCTTAGACAGTGTGTAGTTTCTAAACTAGATGTGAAGAGGTAAGGTATTCTATCAATCTGCCTTTTGAGATAGTGAAAACACTCTATTTCTCCTTTCCTGTAACTGGCTAAAATATTCTTTGATTGCTATTTCACCATTGATTTGTTTTTGTTTTTCTGTTTTTATTGGTGTTTATACACACACACACATGCACAACTGTGGAATAGATGGCAATTATTTTAGCTGTATATAGGGGAATAGCAAAGTTGCATCTAGAATACAATGCATAGTCTGATCATCTTCACAGAAGTAAAACTGAAGACGACACAGAGGCCAACTCAATTAATTCATGGAAAAACAGAGCAGCTGTTTTCACAGTGCCGAACACAATACAATTAACTATTAAAATTACGTTTTTCTCACTCAAAGGGTTCCCTTTAAGTTTCTAGTATGCAAACAAAGGGTTACCAAAATATTTGCATTCATTCTCTACTGCTTTCACTATGCTGGCAGCTATTACAGTGCCATGTTCTAATAGGAATTTCATCAAGCATTCAAACTGGTGAGCAGAATCACTTAGCAGCTACAACAAATTGAGCTCAGCAGGCTTTATTTCAAGAACTTCAGTGGTGTCAAGTGGTCAGTCCTTCATTTTTAATTTCTGGATATATGAGATGCAAATTGCCTGATCTCTCATCCTAGCACACAGTCATGGCATATGGTTCCAATTACATTGTAACATACTCTTAAGTCTGAGGTAAATAACATTATCAGGATGGGGATGGGGCAGGTTGGATCAGAAAGAAAAGATCAATTATCTTGTAAAACTATTTTATTATCTTAATTGTCCACATCAGCCATGTTTTCCTAATTAGAAAAGTAAATCCTAGCATATACCTTCTGCCCTGGTTTAGTGTAGAGAGGTCCAGCATTTGCATGAATGATCATTTTTCACCTCTGTAAGCTTGAGAAGAACAAATTGTCTATTTTATAAAAGCTTTCTGTGTATTTTGTTATTAGATTTTATCACATACTAAGTGGACCGCCCAAAGGTGAAGCACACCAGCCCACGCCACACACTGTAATACTGGTCTGATGCAAAGACATTTATTAAACATTACCAAAAATTGATCACAGTTATCGTCTAATCTACCTATAGGAAAAAAAGGTGGTAATCTTATTCTACTTTTTGGCACCTATTGTCAAATGCTAACTTTATAGTGGTAGCCAGCTTACTTGGGGCTGAATTTTGCCCTCAGTGATGAGAGTGTCTTCTCTTGAAGTCACTGGGAGTTGGAACCATATAAAGGACATATCCCAAACTTAATGAAGTCAATGGAAAGACTCCCACAGCCACAGCAGAATCCTGGTGCTCACCAACAAGAGATATAAAGGTATAAAATATTATTCAGTTATTTTTATACTGGACACAGGTGTCCTCTTTTCTGGCCTTTTCACTTATTCAGTGTTTTGAACCAGCATGATGAAAGGTCTGGGTTTTCCATTCTAAGCTACTGGTCACAAATTAAAAACTTGACCATCAATTTTTTTGTGAATTTCATTTACTCTGTTTTAGTTGAAATTTGAAATTTGAACTGTATTGCTTACAATAAAGAACTGAAATTGGGATTGAGCATGTTATTTTCTCTCTTTTTCCTGAATGGATGATTGTTCCTCTTGTAATCAGGTTTCTGGTGCACATGCTGATGGAAATCAGTGCTGGAATTTGCTTTCTGGGAGTATTCAAAAGTGCAAACTTAACATTTGGTTTCTGTGGTGAGCATTACTGTTAGTAAAATTTGATCACACTAACATTTGTATAAAGCAAACACAAAAACTGCTCAGATAGGATCAAAGTAAATTAATTTAAAAATATGAACATTCACAGAAATTTTGTTACACTATTTACCTGGCTCCAACATGTTGCGTTCTTTAATATTTGGACTCTGAAATACATCTCTATGCTGGTCGGATCCCTAAAGCAAGCCATTTGTAGAGTTCTGATGAGCCGTAAACTCTTGTTTCTATTGCCAGTTTGTCAAGCTATTGATCCATGGCATCTTGCTTAGGGTTGTTTTCATTTTGACAGAAAAGCTTGAAGGAGATCCTGATCTTAAATGCAAAGGATATCTTATTGTTTGGGGAGCTGACAATGAGCTTCTGTATAACATGAATGAAGTAGATTTTGTGTATGTGAAACTCCTTTGATGCACAAAGTAAAAGGCCTATGGATTTTAGAATTGTTTGTTACAGAGGCCAAGAAGGGTTAATTCTGATGCATCTCAATTGGTATTAGCAATTTTCAATCTTATTTTACATTAACAAAACTTCCTCAAATGAGAAGGATCCATGGCTTTGGATAAAATCAAAGATTATGAGAGTTTTGGGGATAGATTCTGAACCTATTTACCAGTCTGAATCTGGAGTAATTCCAATAGAATTACTCTGGTGTTAGATCAGAGTTATTGAAATCAGAATCTGGCCCTTTATGGGCATCACTTTTGTGTTTATAGACCATCACTCATAACATCTGGGTCTTGACAATCCTTTCCTATTATCTTCTAGTCTATTGCCCCATGCTTCTTGAATGCTAATCGTATCTATTTCCTTCCTCTCCTTCTCCTTATAGTGAACAATGAAGCTCTTCATAGTCCACAAAGAGTCCCTCCCCAACATCACTATTCCTAATCGGTGAGGCATTAGAGGCAGTAGCATTGTGCTTTTTCACATGACACATCCTAAAATATATCAAACAAAACCTCTCCCTGATATGAGTGTGGATGAGAGACTTACTACTTCACTATAAAACACCCTGTGGGTATGTTTTTGACGATTTACAGGTTTTCTCATTGTATTTGTGAAGGACAAAGAAGTTGAGAGTTTTACCTATCTTTTGTTTTACCGAAATGTTTCTGACACATATTCACCTAATCTTCATGCTAATACCACATCCCTGAATATGTGCTATGTAGCACCATGATAGAGATTTCAATTCATGTGACATCAAAGTGAAAACTCAACCCCACCCATAGTTTTGGATAAATTACAAATAACTGAAAGAATTTTACGAGGTTGCCCATTGGAAACTGAATATTTATTTCAACCATGCACCAATGTCTAAATAGTCCTAACTAAGCTAGTTGTCAACACAGTACGATTATATTGCTGGTCACTTCTATTCTGGAAGATGGTGAGGACTTGTTAAAACAGAATTCACTGTCACTTTGTTGGTCTAGAAAATTACATCTGAAGTCTGGAAAAGTGAATTCAATCAACAGCAATAACAACAAAAATACAAAATTTAGATCCTTGATAATGGTCAAGACTTTGCTAACATAAAGCAAAGTTAAGCGGTGAGCCAGAGGCAGGCCCTGCTCACAGAAGCTTTCACAGGAAAGGGCTGATGCTGCAAAAAGATACATACCTAAAAAGTACTGAACACTAGATATCAGAACACTCCAATACTGGAACATTCCACAGATAACATGGAACAGGCCGACCCATCCCAATGACAGGGGCAAAAGGGTAAAATGATGGATAGAGTTGTTTTGATCGAACCAACATGTACAAGGTGAGAGGTGGCACCTTGCTACGTAGAGGGGTTGCACCTCAATACGTCAGGAGTGATGTGTAACTTGTTTATACCTGTGAATAAGAATGTATCCCTGGGGTGGTGTCTTTGTCCGGCCACGGGGGCAGTGGAAAGTCCCGCCACTGAGCCGGGTCCTTGCCAAGAGGCACTTTCTCGTAGTATGCCCGGTAGACTAAGGCCTGGTCTACACTACGACTTTAATTCGGATTTATCAGCTTTAATTCGAATTATCCCTGTAACCGTTCACACAACGACGCCATTTAATTCGATGTAAAGGGCCCTTTAAATCGATTTCTGTACTTCACCCCAACGAGCGTAGTAGCGCCAAAATCGATTTTAGCAATTCGAATTAGGGTTAGTGTGGCCGCAATTCGATGGTATTGGCCTCCGGGAGCTATCCCACAGTGCATCATTGTGACCGCTCTGGACAGCAATCCGAACTCGGATGCACTGGCCAGGTAGACAGGAAAAGCCCCGCGAACATTTGAACTTCATTTCCTGTTTGCCCAGCGTGGAGAGCACAGGTGACCACAGATACCTCATCAGCACAGGTAACCATGCAGGCTGATAATCGAAAAAGAGCACCAGCATGGACCGTGAGGGAGGTACTGGATCTGATCGCTGTATGGGGAGAGGATTCAGTGCTTGCAGAACTTCGTTCTAAAAGACGAAATGCAAAAACTTTTGAAAAAATTTCCAAGGGCATGATGGAGAGAGGCCACAATAGGGACTCTGAGCAGTGCCGCGTGAAGGTCAAGGAGCTCAGACAAGCCTATCAAAAAAAAAAAAAAAAAAAAAAAAAAACCGGGTCAGAGCCGCGGACATGCCGCTACTACGCCGAGCTGCATGCAATTCTAAGGGGGGCTGCCACCACTACCCCACCTGTGTTCGTGGATTCTGGGTTGGGGATAGTCTCAACGCCTGAGGATTCTGCCGATGGGGTAGAGGAGGAGGAGGAGGAGGAGGATGAGCTTGCAGAGAGCACACAGCACTCCCTTCTCCCCAACAGCCAGGATCTTTTTATCACCCCGACTGAAGTACCCTCCCAAGCCTCCCAAGCCAGTACCCAAGACTCTGACCCCATGGAAGGGACCTCAGGTGAGTTTACCTTTTAAAATATAAAACTTGTTTTAAAAGCAAACGGTTTTTAATGATTACTTTGCCTGACTTTGCATTCGCGGTCAGTTCAGCTACTGGAAAAGTCTGTAGCTACTGGAAAAGTCTGTTAACGTGTATGGGGATGGAGCGGAAATCCTCCAGGGACATCTCAATGAAGCTCTCCTGGAGGTACTCCGAAAGCCTTGCCAGAAGGTTTCTGGGCAGTGCATCTTTATTCCCTCCTCCATGGTAGGACACTTGACCACGCCATGCTTGCAGCAAGTAATCTGGTATCATTGCCTGACAAAGCCTGGCAGCGTATGGTCCCGGTGTTTGCTGGCATTCAAGCAACATCCGTTCTTTATCTTGTTGTGTAATCCTCAGGAGAGTGATATCACTCCTGGTAACCTGGTTGAAATACGGGAACTTAATTAAGGGGACAGAGGTGGCCGTTCCTACTGGGCTGTTTGCCTGTGGCGGAAAATAAATCCTTCCCTGCAGTTAGCCAAGCGCAGATGGGAAATTGGCCCTGAGTTTTTTGCGTTTGGCTAGCAGGGATCTTCCCTGTTACCAGCCACGCGGTGGGGGGAGGGTACCGTGATCATCCCAGAGAATTCATGGCGAGGAGGGGGAGGGTCGTCGGCGGGGGGGGGGGCAGTGTGGTGCGGCTTGTCTGGGCCCCTTCAGGCAAGTAGAGTGCTGCGGTTTTTCTGTTAACATTCAGCAGCACCAGAAAACAAACTAACCCTGCAGGAAGCTCCCTGCAGGCACCCACCCTCCCCCCCCCCCAACTGGCTGAGATTGGCCAGGCTTCTGCAGCACTCTACAAGCTATGCTTGGTATGTGGAAAAGCACGGCGCAGAAGCTTACCATGGCCGCATGCAAGCCGAATTCAGTTGCCCAGACCTGTGATTGATCTCTAGCAGCAAAGCCACAGGCACTCAGCATTAAGAGGCCAAATGCGACCTTGCACAGAAATCACATGTGCTATGTAATGTGAACAGTGTTGGTCACCGTGAAAGAGTATAAGCATTGTTCTGCAAAATGTAGCTTTTAAAACAATTCTCTCTTTTTTCCCCTCCCTACAGCAGCTGCAAATTCCTCAAGCCTCCCTCCTCCATCCCGAAGGTTATCACAGATAAGGCGTCGTAAGAAGAAGACGCGGGAGGACATGTTTTCTGAAATTATGCAATCCAGCAGGAGTGACAGAGCTCATCTGAATGAGTGGAAGGAAACAGTTTCAAAGTATAGGAAAGAAGTCAGTGAACGTGAGGACAGGAGGGACCAACGTGAGGAGAGGAGAGACGATCGAGATGAGAGATGGCGGCAGGAAGACCAGAGGATGAAGGATGCAACGCTGGGGCTGCTCCGGCGTCTGGTGGAGGTTCAGGAACGGCTGCTGGAAAACAGACTGCCGCTTCAGCCCCTGTTCCACCCTCCCCCCTCCCCATGTTCCGTATCCTCCTCACCCAGACGTGTAAGAACGCGGGGGGGGAGGCTCCGTACACCTTCCCATTCCACCCCAGTAGACAGCCCAAGCAAAAGGCTGTCATTTTTTTAACCTTTTCTTTGTGGCTTTTTCCTTCCCAGCAATCCTCCTCCCAAATACCACCCGGGTTCCCTCCCTCTTTTTCTAATCTATTAATAAAGAATAAATGATTTTTAAATGATAGTGACTTTATTTGGTTTGAAAGAAAGCTGGGGGAAGGGGCAGGGTGGGTTCCTTACAGAAAATCAGTCAGTAAAGGGGGAGGGTTTTCATGAAGGAGAAACAAACAGATATTTCACACTGTAGCCTGGCCAGCCATGAAACTGGTTTTCAAAGCTTCTCTGATGCACAGCGCTTCATGGTGTGATCTTCTAATCGCCCTGGTGTCTGGCTGCGCGTAATCAGCAGCCAGGCGATTTGCCTCAGCCTCCCACCCCGCCATAAAGGTCTCCCCCTTACTTTCACAGAGATTGTGGAGCACACAGCAAGCAGAAATAACAATGGGGAGATTTCTTTGGCTGAGGTCAGAGCAAGTCAATAATGAACGCCAGCGACCTTTTAAACGGCCAAATGCACATTCTACCACCATTCTGCACTTGCTTAGCCTGTAGTTAAACAGCTCCTGACTCCTGTCCAGGCTGCCTGTGTATGGCTTCATAAGCCATGGCATTAAGGGGTAGGCTGGGTCCCCAAGAATAACTATGGGCATTTCAACATCCCCAACGGTTATTTTCTGGTCCGGAAAGTAAGTCCCTTGCTGCAGCCCTTTAAACAGAGTAGTGTTCCTGAAGATGCGAGCGTCATGAACCCTTCCCGCCCAGCCCGCGTTGATGTTGGTGAAACGTCCCTTGTGATCCACAAGTGCTTGCAGCACCATTGAAAAGTACCCCTTGCGGTTTATGTACTCGGTGGCTTGGTGCTCCGGTGCCAAGATAGGGATATGGGTTCCGTCTATTGCCCCACCACAGTTAGGGAATCCCATTGCAGCAAAACCATCCACTATAGCCTGCACATTTCCCAGAGTCACTAACTTTCGTAGCAGCACCTGAGTGATTGCTTTGGCTACTTGCATCACAGCAGCCCCCACAGTAGATTTGCCCACTCCAAATTGATTCCCGACTGACCGGTAGCTGTCTGGCGTTGCAAGCTTCCACAGGGCTATCGCCATGCGCTTCTCAACTGTGAGGGCTGCTCTCATCTTGGTATTCTGGCGTTTCAGGGCAGGGGACAGCAAGTCACAAAGTTCCATGAAAGTGCCCTTACGCATGCGAAAGTTCCGCAGCCACTGGGAATCGTCCCAGACCTGCAACACTATGCGGTCCCACCAGTCTGTGCTTGTTTCCCTTGCCCAGAATCGGCGTTCCATGGATAGAATCTGCCCCATTAACAACATGATCTCCAAAGCACCGGGGCCTGTGGTTTCACTGAATTCTGTATCCGTGTCTGTGTCCATGTCCTCATCATGCTGCCGCCGCCGCTGCCTCCTCTCCTCGTTTTTCTGGTCCTGGCTGAGCATAAACTCCACGAGAACGCGCGAGGTGTTTGCAATATTCATGAGTGCTGTCTTGACCTCAGCGGGCTCCATGCTTGCCGTGGTATGGAGTCTGCAGTGTTCACCCACCCAGGAAAAAAGGCGCGAAAATGGTTGTCTGCCGTCCGTTGCTTTCATGCAGGGAGGGAGGGAGGGAGGAAGTGAGGCTGTACCCAGAACCACCTGCGACGATGTTTTTTGTCCCATCAGGCACTGGGATCTTAACCCACAATCCCAATGGGCGCGGGAGACTGCGGGAACTATGGGATAGCTATGGAATTGCTACCCACAGTGCAACGGTGCAGAAATCGATGCTAGCCCCGGTACTTGGACGCACACCACCGAATTACTGTGCTAGTGTGGCCGCACTCATTTCGACTTTATACAACCTGTTTCTCAAAACCAAATTATCTAAATTCGGATTAATCCCGTAGTGTAGACATACCCTAAGTAATCTACGGGAAACTGCCATTGTGTCTGAGATCACAATAAACCTACTCGATGTGGCTTTGCATCTTACTAGACTCTATGGTTATTGGGGGTTCTCTTCGGGACTGCTGGGTCAGCTATCTGCGCAGAGCTGGGGCAGCACACAGAGGGAACACACGCACGCAGCCGAGTGATATCAACAGGAGAAAGCAGAGCACCACACCGGTAGCATCTGACAACATGTTACATTATTATGGATCTCCATGAAATATATTTTTCAGAAATACAAGAAATATTTTCCCCCTCAAACCTCTCAAATATTAAAAGACAGCAATAATAAGTTATAGCCTCATACATTCTCTCTATCTTCACATCAATAAACAAGAACCTTGGGTCCTAATTCTGCAACTGGCTCTGCATGGGCAGAACCTGAGCCAACACAGAGGCCCACTGAAATAGGACCAGGGATGATTTTTGCCCAATACCTGAACTCTGGATATGTTCTCATTTTGCTGGGTTGTCATTAGTGGTTGGTCCCTCTTCAGTCCACTCCTCTCTCATCACTGAACCCCTTCAGCTGGCTTCATTTATTAATTATATGACTCCCATTACAGTAATATATGAGTGCTTTGCATACTGCGATGCATTTATCCTCACAACACCCCTGTCAGGAAGGGAAGTGCTATGATCTCCATTTTACAGATGGGAACTGAGGAATAGAGAGACTAAGGCCAACATTTTTTAAAGGTATTTAGACATTGCTTCTTTCAGCATTACAAGGCCTAAATGACTCAGATGCGTATGAGCTTAAGTCCCACTGACTTTCTATGAGACTTAGGGTACATCTACACCAGGGGTCGGCAACATTCGGCACGTGGCTCGCCAGGGTAAGCACCCTAGCGGGCCGGGCCAGTTTATTTACCTGCTGACACGGCAGGTTCAGCCGATCGCGGCCCCCACTGGCCGCGGTTCGCCATCCTGGGCCAATGGGGGCGGCGGGAAGCGGCATGGGTGAGGGATGTGCTGTCCGCAGCTTCCCGCCATCCCCATTGGTCCGGGACAGCAAACCGCGGCCAGTGGGGGCCGCGATCGGCCGAACCTGCCGCGTCAGCAGGTAAATAAACTGGCCCGGCCCACCAGGGTGCTTACCCTGGCGAGCCGCGTGCTGAACGTTGCCGACCCCTGATCTACACTAAGATAAAAGACTCTTGGAATGGCCGCAGCTGGCCCGGGTCAGCTGACAGGCTCATGGGGCTCAAGCTGCAGGGCTATAAAATTGCAATGTAGACATTTGGGCTCAGGCTAAAACCTGAGCTCTGAGACTCTGCAAGGGGGGAGGATCTCAGAGCCTGAGCTCTAGCCCAAGCCTGAACATCTATACTACAAGTTTCAGCCCCGCCGCCTGAGCCCCGTGAGCCCTAGTCAGCTGACCCAGGCTCTGCGACTGGGTGCTGAAGGTATTTTATCATAATGTAGACATATCCTACATCTTAAGTGCCTCAAGGCATACCTGCACTACAGCCACTGCCATAGCTCTGTAATGAAGATGCTTCCCACATCTACCCATTGATGTAGTTAATCCATCTCTCCAAGAGGCAGTAGTGAGATTGATAGAAGAATTCTCATATCAACCTAGCTGGGGGTCAACTTAACTACAGTGCTTGGGGCATGACATTTTTCACAGCCCTAATTGTCATAGCTAGGTTGATCTAATTTTTAAGTGTAGACTAGGCCTTAGTCAGTCACTTAGGCCTCATAATCCCAAGTGGCACAATGCTTAAATACCTTTGAAAATCTAGGGCTAAGGGTATGTCTACACTACCTGCCAGATCGGCGGGCAGCGATCAATGCAGCGGGGGTTGATTTATTGCGTCTAGTCTAGACTCAATAAATCGATCCCCGAGGGCTCTCCCATCGACTCCTGTACTCCACCGTCATGAGAGGCACAGGCGGAGTTGTGGCAGCAGTACTCACCGTGGTGAAGACACCACGGTAAGTCGATTTAAGTACATCGACTTCAGCTACATTATTCACGTAACTGAAGTTGCATAACTTAGGCCTGGTCTACACTAGCAGGTTATGTCGAATTTAGCAGCGCTAAATCGAATTAACTCTGCACCCGTCCACACAACAAAGCTATTTAGTTCGACATAGAGGTCTCCTAAATTCGACTTCTGTACTCCTCCCCAACGAGGGGAGTAGCGCTAAATTCTACATGGACATGTCGAATTAGGGTAGGTGTGGATGGAAATCGACGCTAATAGCTCCGGGAGCTATCCCACAGTGCACCACTCTGTTGACGCTCTGGACAGCAGTCAGAGCTCAGATGCTCTGACCAGCCCTCAGGAAAAGCCCCGGGAAAATTTGAATTCCTTTTCCTGTCTGGGCAGTTTGAATCTCATTTCCTGTTTGGACATCGTGGCGAGCTCAGCAGCACTGGCAACGATGCAGAGCTCTCCAGCAGAGATGGCCATGCAATCTTAAAATAGAAAGAGGGCCCCGGCATGGACTGATCGGGAAGTCTTGGATCTGATTGCTGTGTGGGGCGATGAGTCCGTGCTTTCAGAGCTGCGATCGAAAAGACGGAATGCAAAGAGCTACGAGAAGATCTCCAAAGCAATGACAGAGAGAGGATACAGCCGGGATGCAACGCAGTGCCGCGTGAAAATAAAGGAGCTGAGACAAGGCTACCAGAAGACCAAAGAGGCAAACAGACGCTCCGGATCCCAGCCTCAGACATGCCGTTTCTACGAGGCACTGCATTCCATCCTAGGTGCGGACGCCACCACTACCCCACCACTGACCATGGATTCTGAGGATGGGATATTGTCCACGCCCGCTTCCTCTGAGATGGTAGTGGACGGGGAAGAAGAGGAAGGAGATGAGGAGGACAAGGCAGTCGACAGTGCTTACAACGCTGATTTCCCAGACAGCCAGGATCTCTTCATCACCCTCACAGAGATCCCATACCAACCGTCCCCAGCCGTTAACCCGGACCCAGAATCAGGGGAAGGATCAGCCGGTAAGTGGTTTAAACATGTAAACATTTATTTATAAAAGAATATAAATATTAACTGTGGCTTTTTCATGATTAGACTGTCCTAGGCACTTAAAGTTCTAGTCTTTGGCAGTGCAACTGCTGCAAAAAAAATCTAACAATGTCCGGTAAATCTTGATTGGTTTGCCCTAGGCGCTGTACTGTTTAGCTCTTGCCAGTGCAGCTACAGTAAAATTCGGTCAATATATCCGGGGATAGAGCAGAAATCCTCATGGGACATCTCCATGAAGCTCTCCTGGAGGTAATTGGAAAGCCTTTGCATGAGGTTCCTTGGGAGAGCGGCCTTGTTGTGTCCTCCGTAGTAGGAAACGTTTCCACGCCAGGCTACCATCAAGTACTCCGGGATCATTGCCTTGCCCAGCATGGCGGCATATGGCCCTGGTCTTTGGAGGCTTTCTCGAAGCATGCGTTCTTTCTCGCTGTCAGAAATACGCATCAGAGTGATGTCGCTCATGGTCACCTGCTTTGAATTAGGGCAATGTTAGTATTGGGACTGCTTCCCTGTTCCTTTACAGAACTGTAACCGCCGGTTTACAGCCATGCGGTGGAGGCGGGAGAGGGGCAGCATAGAGGGATCTTTCCCGGGAACAGCCGCGAGGGGGTGGGACAGGGGCAGAGTTCATGCTTGCCGGATTGCTGGCAGCAGGAACTGGCCAACGCTAGGAGCATTGCTTTGAACGTGAAAGTAGGGCAGTGCTATTATTAAAGTTTTAAGCTGCCACAAGTCTACGGCTTACCATGTCAGCCGCTACCCAAATTCTGCTGTGCTGTTCCGATTCTGTGATCTGCACTGCAGGACCCCAGGGACTGAATGCGAAGGCCGAAAATTCGACCTTGTCCTGAGTGCGCATGTGATAGGTGCTGTGAATGGTCTTTTTCACAGAGAAAGACTATTTTCTTTGTTCACCCCAAAATTTATCTTTCTGAGGAATTCACTCCCTTTTTCCCATCCCACAGCTGTGGCTGTCTCCCGACCTACCCTGTCATCAGACTCCCAGAGGCTGTCGCAGATTAGGCGTAGACGTAAAAGGACACGGGACGACATGTTCTCAGAACTTATGGGCTGCTCCTGAGCTGAGGCAACCCTGCAGAGTCAGTGGAGGGAGAACATGTCCCAATACCAGCGAGCACACAGCGAACGGGAGGAGAGGTGGCGGCAGGAAGACCAGCAGGCAACTCAAACACTGCTTGGACTAATGAGAGAGCAAACGGACACGCTCCGGCGCCTTGTGGATGTTCTGCAGGACCGGAGGCAGGAGGACAGAGCCCCGCTGCAGTCTATGTGTAACCACCGTCCCCCGCCACAAAGTCCCATACCCCCCTCAACGAAAGTACCAAGAAGGAGGGGCTGCAGAGCCCGTGAAAACTGTCACTCTACCCCTGCAGACTGCTCAAGTGGCAGGAGGCTGTCATTCCCCAAAATTTGATAAGTCCTTTCCTTCCCGCATCACCCAATCCCCCATCCCAGTTTCATCCCCTAACTGTCCATTTGCTAATAAAAAATACGTTTCTGTTAATTGCTGTTTCCATCATGTTTTTTTTAGATGACAGTCTGTTTTAAGGGGGGGAAAGGTGATTGGTACAGACACAGGGGCAGGTTCAGCAGCAGGTCACACACACAGTGCAGTCACTAGGCACCCTAGTCAGTCTGGGAGGCGGTTTTCATCGTCTGTTGGGGGCGGGGGGCTATGAGATTTTTTGGCGGTGGGAGGGCGGTTACAGATCTTATGCAGCGATCCTTATCCTGGATCACAGAGCCACGCAGCAGGGAATCTGTAACCGTCCTCCCCCTGCCACAAAGTCACATAGCCCCCACACAGAGTCCCGAACAGGAGGGGTGGCAGGCTCCGTTCAAACAATCAGTCCACCAGTGCGGACCACTGTAGAAGCAGGAGCCTGGCATTCCTCAAGTTTAGAAGCATCCTTTGCATGAGTACACTACACCCGCTCCCCACCACAGTCTGCGTCCCAGTTTCAACACTTTCCCGCGAAAACAGTAATAAATAAAACATTGTTCATTAACAAATTATCAGTGATTTTATTTTTAAATGTGGGTTGGAAGGGGGTGAACGGGGTATGAAACTGGAGAAGATTGTGAACAGTCAATGGGTAAAGAAACGGGGGCAGGTTCAGCTTCTCTGTAAACCAACAAAATTGTCACAGGTTACCCTGCTCACTGAGGAACCTAGCTTTCAAAGCCTCCCGGATGCACAGCACGTCCCACTGGGCTCTTCTAATCGCACGGCTGTCTGGCTGGGCGTAATCATCAGCCAGGCAATTTGCCTCAACCTCCCACCCCGCCATAAAGGTTTCCCCCTTGCTTTCACAGAGATTGTGGAGCACACAGCAAGCTGCAATAACAATGGGGATATTGATTTTGCTGAGATCGGAGCGAGTCAATAAGCTTCTCCATCTCCCCTTGAGACGTCCAAAAGCACACTCCACCATCATTCTGCACTTGCTCAGACGGTAGTTGAAGAGTTCCTTTTCACTGTCCAGGGTGCCTGTATAGGGCTTCATGAGCCAGGGCATTAGCGGGTAGGCTGGGTCCCCGAGGATCACTATAGGCATCTCGACATCCCCAACAGTTATTTTGTGGTCCGGGAAGTAAGTACCCTCCTGCAGCCGTCTAAACAGACCAGAGTTCCTGAAAACACGAGCGTCATGAACCTTGCCCGGCCATCCGACGTAGATGTTGGTAAAACGTCCCCTGTGGTCCACCAGTGCTTGCAGCACCATGGAAAAGTAGCCCTTTCGATTAATGTACTGGCTGGCCTGGTGGTCCGGTCCCAGGATAGGGATGTGAGTTCCATCTATGGCCCCACTGCAGTTTGGGAATCCCATTGCTGCGAAGCCATCTATGATCGCCTCCACGTTTCCCAGGGTCACTACCTTTGACAGCAGTACATCAACGATTGCCTTGGCTACTTGCATCACAACAACCCCCACGGTAGATTTGCCCACGCCAAAGTGGTTCGCGACTGATGGGTAGCTGTCTGGCGTGGCAAGTTTCCAGAGGGCTATGGCCACTCGCTTCTGGACAGTCAGGGCTGCTCGCATCCGGGTGTCCTTGCGCTTCAGGGCAGGGGACAGCAACTCACAAAGTTCAAGGAAAGTTCCCTTCCGCATGCGAAAGTTTCTCAGCCACTGGGATTCATCCCAGACTTGCAGCACTATGCGGTCCCACCAGTCAGTGCTTGTTTCACGTGCCCAGAATCGCCATTCCATGGCATCAACATGACCCATTGCCACCATGATGTCCACGGTGCGGGGTCCCGTGCTTTGTGACAGGTCTGTGCCACTCTCAGACTTCATGTCCTCATCGCGCTGCCATAGCCTCCTCGCCTGATTTCTGAACATCTGCCTCTGGAAAAGGTGGCTGATAAGGTGCGAGGTGTTGACAACGGCCATAACTGCAGCGATGGTCGCAGCGGGCTCCATGCTCGCAGTGCTGTGGCGCCCGCGATGTCACTCAGCAGAAAAGTGCGCGAACTGATTGCCCGCCGGTGCTTTCAGGAAGGGAGGGAGGGACTGACGGTTGGATGACGACATTTACCCAAAACCACCCTCGACACATTTTTTTCCCCAGCAGGCATTGGGGGCTCGACCCAGAATTCCAATGGGCAGCGGGGACTGCGGGAACTGTGGGATAGCTGCCCACAGTGCACTGCTTCCAATGTCGACGCTTGCCCCGTTAGTGTGGACTCACAAAGTCGAATTACTGTCCTTAGTGTGGATACACACGTTCGACTTTGTAATATCGATTCCACATATTCGATTTAAATACAATCGAACTACTCTCGTAGTGTAGACATACCCTTAGATTGATTCCCTCCCCCCGCCAGTGTAGACCAGACCTAAGTGACTTGCACAAGATCACACAGGGAGTCTGTGGCAAAGCAGGGAATTGAACTGACATCTATCAAGTTGAAGGCTAGTGCCCTAACCACTGGACAATCCTTCCTCTTTTGCCCATCCTTACGTACCCTGCCCATTATGTTCCCTGATCACTTTGCCTGTGCATTCTACCCCTTCCTCCACCCTTGTCTTGTCTATGTAGGGTTTACGTTCTTTGGGACAGGGATAGTTATATTCCTTTGCATTTGTACAGAATAGCATCTGATCCTGATTGTGATTTCCTGTTACTATGGCAATATTAATAATAAATACTATATTGTGGAAAAGAATGCCTGAAATTGGGCAAATTAAGCAGGAAGTAAATGCATGGCTTATATAAGAAATTGATGCCATACTGTTTAGACCTTTTGAATTCAATGTAATACCTCACTAGGTTATATATTTCTTCATAGGATTATTTAATAAGGAAGAAGGTCAACCTTTTTCTCACTGTTACACACTGTGGCACTCTGCTCTAGTTCTCTGCTCTGCTCTTTCCCTTCTTGAGCTTTCTCTCCTCCTCCACCACCCAGCAGGATTGCTCCCAGCATTGAGGATTAAGCTGCATCTTTGTAAAGCCAGGTACATGCTCTCTGCTTGTGTGGTTGGCCAGCACTGCCCAGTGTAGCTCTCCCTAGTGCTGGCAACCTAGTCCCACAGTCCCAGGCATTGCTGGAAGGGAAACTATTGTGCCTCCACTAGCAGGCACAAAAGGGGTAGGGAGACAGAGAGCAATGAGTTGGGTGGCCCTACAGATTTAGGGAAGGCTCATTCCATACAAAACTGAAGTTTAAAGAAATGGCCCTTCTCTGCCTGTAAGGCCTGATCCAGTGCCAAATAAAGTCAAAGGAAAGATGATTATTTTTTGTGTGTGCTGATGGCTGAGATCATTCAGTTGAGCTATTTACTATTGGCAGAAATTATTGCACAGCAGAAGCACATCTGAAGATTCCCTGCTATGAAGTGACCTGGATACTGATGAGCTAAGAATCTGTGGTTAATCCACCATTGATAACAATAACAAAAATACCTTACATTCGATACCACCTTTCATCCCAAAGAAATTTATTAGCTGCATTTGTAAACAGAAATGAACCATGGTTGACTGAGTGCTGTGCAACACAGTATGCAGTAGTTTAGGGGAGGAAGTGATAATGAATATCACATCCAAATGAAACTGCAAGAGGGCTGGAATTTAAGAACAGAATATAATTACCTGAGCTGGAATTTGTCCAGGACACTGGGGCTATCAAGAAGTGCTATAGGATAGTTAATGAACACAAGCCTGTCAATGGAATGGTGATTTTTCATGGAGGCCCTTAAGGGATAGATACTATATAAAACCTGGTACTTTGGAAAGCACTATGTCAACGTATTTTAATAATGCTTATTTGCTTTTTTTGACAGCATAAATTCCCTTAGTGTGTAGGCATTTAAAAAAGTGCATATGATTTACTCTAATCCTTGTCTTTTAAATGGATTATAACATGAAAAAAAGTTTAAATGGAAAGCATATCTCCCTGTAATTCTGGGGAACCAAAACATCTGCTCTAAACATTGTCCTTTCCTCCTTCAATTCTCTCAACACCACCCTTATTCTGTATTAAATTAAAGATGTAATTCACTCTCTGATAAACAGTATCTTCATGCTAGCTAGAAGACAAGGAGAAAATATTTTAACTTAATGATTAAAAAATAACAGGTTACGGAAAGACAGTGAAATGAAAAAAATGGAATATAAGCCCTACTCCACACCCACATATATGCATTCACAGATACATGTACTTGTGCAAGCCCACACAGACACAGAACAATTACAGGAATGCAGACACAAGTACACATATGCAAACTGCAATATGCACATATCAAGAAATGATTTAAGGAATCATTTCAGAGCAAGCAGCTCTGCAAGCTGTATTTTGATTTTGACTTTCAATCTCCCGTCCATTGGAGATGTGCACATTACAGATTCAGGAGGAAAATTATCTCCAGGTGAAAAATACATAAGTTTGCCCTGTACTGAAAATGTTGTAAAGATATTTCATCAGCTCTGCTTGACTATTTTTGGAGAGCATATCTATGAATAAATCAAACAACAATGTGATTATATGAAATGTATGTGTGTTTATATCTATAATACAGTATATAGTGGGGGTATAAATATATATATACTGAGCTTTTTAAAGCCACCTAACAAAGGTGGGCACTCAAGTCCAATTACTTTTAATGGATATTAAGTATCCAAACCAATAGACAGCTTCCAAAATCTCAACCATAATATATGCACAGTAAGAAGAGCTAGTTAGCTGGGAATTTGGATGCTGGAAAAATGGTCATGGTGGGGTTTTTTTGGTACCGTCTCTCTTGTCTATATTGTCTGGTAAGGGATTTCAATTATCTGTATAATGAACTAAAGTACAATTTTGACCATCAAGCTGATCACATGTTGTTGCTTGTTTGTGTTACATATCTCACTGTTCTCATTAATAGCCAAAGGCTCAGTTCCCAAACCTCTGTAATCTCAGCACAGTCTGAGTTTGAACAACATACTACTATTTCTGCTAGAGTACATCTCTTGCTTTCACAATGATACTGATCAAAAAGTCAACACCATCTGAGGAACACTGCATGCTAGCTGTCTATTTCCAATGTACCTCCAATGTGATCACCATAGTATCTTGGCATCTCCATGGTAAATATTTAGGAAAACTCAAATATGCCATGAAGTAGGTCAAGACTCTCTCTCTCTCTCTCTCACTCTCTCTCTCTCTCTCTCATTTTAGAGCAAGCTAATTTTAGGTGAACCAGATCTTTGCTAGTGCCCTTAGCTTGAATATTAATAAAGAAAACTTTTAAAAATCATTTTTCAGGCAGGAAAATTAATTTTGTTTTGAAAATCTACTTTTCCACCAGAAACAATGAGATGTTTCTTTCAAGGCCAGATCTGCACACAGATTCTTGATTTTGCTGTGTATATGGAATTTCCACTAACAGCTGCTTGTGCTGTTGGAAATGGGGTAATTTCACTATCAGTCAATTTCACAAATACTTGCAAAAGGGTATAAGTTAATGGTTTCACAGCTCTGCACCCTTCCTTTCCTCCTACCAGCTGTTGCAGCGTAGGCCTGACTTGACCTGACTACATAGAGTAAAACCTTATTTAATAGGATTCCAGTTAACTGTAAACTTGTTCTGTCCTTTGATCTAATAGTGGCATTTCTTTAGATTATTTTAAATCCTGATTATCTGAGGGCTTGTCTGCATGGACATACTCAAAGAAATTCATTTGAATTAACTAGAGGTGTGAATTTAAAGTGGATTAAACTGCATTAAAGCTTTGTGTGGACTCTCTCATTCAGAAATAAACTGGCTTTAATTCAGCTTATTTTAATTCACTTCCAAAGAACCACTTCCCTGAAACATAACAGATGTTCATGTTCGTACTGCAGAGAAAACAATTGGAGATTGAAAAATGTGTTATACATGTAGTCAGTGGGATAAACTCTCCCACACTCCCATTTGGAACTCTCCCATTTGGAACACTGTGTCTAGTTGACGAAAGGGGAACATGCATGAATAGCCCTTCCATAAACAGAGCGAATAAAGACAATGTGGTTTATTTACACTATTCCTTGTTTCTGAATGCTTAGCAGGGGGGAAATGGGCATGGGCTACTACAAAGGAAGGACCACCCCTCTCCAAAAATAGCACATCCCCCAAAAAATTGTAAGGAGTGAACATAGTGACATGGCACCAATCCAGAATCCAGACTCTCAGCACCTGAGAAATTTGAGGAAGCTTGGTCCCAATCCACATAGTCTCTTCCTTACATGTGACATCCCTGATCCCTTAAGCTACATCCCACCATAATTTCATTCCTGACTGCCAACCAAGTTGCAAATAAAAGGCCAGGTCACAGAACATAAATCACTGTCTTCACAGATCAGGAGAAACTTGAGCACCTGCCACATCCACGGCCAGCCCTAGGTGTTTTGTCACCCACGGCAGAAAATGTTTTCAGAGGTGCCCACCATCGCCACCACCCAAAAGGTACAAGCAAAAAACAGAGCTTTGGTGCCCCCAAAGTGATGATATGGCACCCTGAATGTTGGTTCCTTGAGTGGCCACCCTGATCGCACACCCCCGGCCATACATTGTCATTGGAACTGAAGTTCCAGTGGACCTGTCTGACCCCCCTGAATGAAACACCATGATCATATATGCACTAAAAGTGCAACTGATAAACTTGAATAAAGTGACATTCATTAACATATATGTTAGCTTCTTAGATAAATTATCAAAATCTATACAGAACTGTCCATTTTAAAACAAACACCTCTGCTTTAAACCCTGATGCTTCAATAAATTTTGTTTCTAGAAGTAAAAGATTTTCATAGGTTTCATAGTTTATGGCCATTAGATCATCTAGTCTGACTTCTTGTATATCACAGGCCATTAAATGTCACCCAGACATCCCTGTATTCCACCCAATGACTTTAGTTAAACTAAGAGCTTGTCTACACGGTGCATTAGTCGTCACTGTTAACCTAAATACAAAGCATTCTGGAATAGACTAAGTAGTATAAACAATATAACTATATAAACTGTACTCCCAGAATGCCTTGTATTCATGCAAAAGTTTATTGTGGAAATCTACTAGTAGTTAACTGTTGTGACCCCTGTTCTTTGTATGTGTATATTTTGTTAGAAATAAGATGTGTGTTCTGTTGAGGTTTGCCAAATATAAATTGTGTGCTATGTACAGTTAGTGAGGCTATCTCTATGGTCTACTGACATCAGGAAAGTTATGTAGAAACCTAGATAAGAAAGGTGTGTGAAGTCGTAAAATCTGTGGAATCTTCTATCTATAATGAACAAGGAGAATATTAATATGAGCAAAAGAAAACTCAAAATTTGGAACAGAGTGAAGATGTAACTGCTGCAAGACTGTTTTCCAGATTGGTAATATATTAATCTTTCTTTATTGTGTGGATCTATTTTTAGTTTAATAAACTAATTGACTCTTGTTATCTGATGTCTTATCAATACAGGAATTGAATCCTCATAGCACTAGAGGAGTACACTAACTGGACTTTGTGGACTCTGCTGGTACCTATTGAAAGTTCCCTAGTGTCTGTTAAAGTAATACAGTTTCAAACAGTATTACATTAATATGCACTAAAAAACCTTAATGTGAGCTAGAAGGGTACACACAGGACAGTTAATGCATGACATTCTAGTGTGCACTAGAATTTACACCCCCTAGTGCAGACTAGTGCACCTAAGACAGTCCCTGAAGCATTTCGGTCTTCTGAAGACTAAACTATCATATGTCTGAGGCAGAGAACAGGAGAGGTCAAGGTGACACCAATGCTTGAGGCCCCCAAATCCCCAGGAGCCCTACATTTGTATTCACGTTATTTCTCCTGATTTTTAACCAAAATACCAAAAAGATAAGCCCCTCAAAATTGCTGTTCCTCTCTACAGGCTGCATATTAGCAGCTGTTATATACATGATATCTTCTCTATCCACTACCTGTTTTTTTTAAGGTGATGTGAAGAAAAATTCTTATGTCTAGACAGCAAGTTAAGTTAGTGGGTGACAAACTGGGGTGTAAATCTACAATGTACTAGTATGCCACGTTACTAGTATGGACCTTGCCTTGTGGACCTTGCTGCTATGCACTAAAAGTTCTTTAGTGTACACTGACCTACTCCCATTTGAAATGGAGTGCATGACAGCAGGATCCATATAGACAGTTAGTGTGCAGCATGCTACCGAGCCATAGATTTACATGCCAGCTTGCCACCCACTAACTCGTTGTCTAGACAAGCACTTAGAGGGAGAAAAGAGCTACACTATAATGTTCTTTACTGCTGTACTGTGTTGCGGACTCTGTGGAAACATGATATGGACCTTTGGAATGTCAGAACTTCAGGGGGAAGGTATGTTATGTGGTATGTGGGACAGCACTGAAATCAATGGGATTTTTTCCATTGTCTTTGATAAACTTCAGATCAGGCCCAAAGTGCATTTGCTTTATATGCATTAGGCAGCAATGAAGCAGTTAGGGAGACCATTGTCTCCTTTTCTATCATATTCATTTGTTGCTTTTGCTCTCATTTGTCCCTTGTTTTCTCCTTCATCCAATGTCATTACTACTGAGAGCTGAGGATACAATACTCAGTCCAGCTCCAGGCAGCTGGCAAGAATCGCTTTGAAATTCCATCTGCCTGATTCACTTTCACTTTTCAATGAATCAGGAGATTGCAATTTTTTTCTATAAATAAATAAGATGATGCTGTAGTTCTAAATACAAACCTCCTCCCCCCTCCATTTTCAGACCAAATGTCTGCATAAACATATTAAATTCAATTTGCTCTATGTTTTTACTCCACTGGCTTAGCCAGTGGAGCCGACTGGCAGCTGAAATTTCATCAGTGTTTGAATGATTGTTGGAAATTTTCTATTTAATAAAAACGGAGAGTCTGCAAATGATGTTCTGCCCTTCTATACCTTGAAGCTATTCTTTGGAAGTTATGGCTTATTGTTATGCTTTGCTCATTGGCTAAAAATGCACAGTTTTATGAGGATCATATATGGGTGTGTTTGTAAAACTAGGATTAGTGGGTAGTAGAAACAAAGGGCTTGATCGAAACAGATGTTTAAGATGTTATTGGGACTGTCAAGGCTGTATCCCCACTTTGAACTTTAGGGTACAAATGTAGGGGCCTGCATGAAAACTTCTAAGCTTAACTACCAGCTTAGCTCTGGTCCTGCTGCCACCATTCCCTCCCTGGGAAGCCTTGAGAAATCTTTCACCAATTCCCTGGTGAATACAGATCCAAACCCCTTGGATCTTAAAACAAGGAGAAATTAACCATTCCCCTCCTTCCTCCCACCAACTCCTGGTGAATACAGTTCCAACCCCTCTGGGATCTAAAACAAGGAGAAATTAACCATTGCCCCTCCTTCCTCCCACCAACTCCTGGTGAATACAGATCTAACCCCCTTGGATCTAAAACAAGGAAAAATCAATCAGGTTCTTAAAAAGAAGGCTTTTAATTAAAGAAAAAGGTAAAAATCATCTCTGTAAAATCAGTATGGAAATTAACCTTACAGGGTAATCAAACTTAAAGAGCTCAGAGGACTCCCCTCTAGTCTTAGGTTCAAAGTACAGCAAACAAAGATAAACACTCTAGTAAAAGGTACATTTACAAGTTGAGAAAACAAAGTAAAACTAAGACGCCTTGCCTGGCTATTTACTTACAAGTTTGAAATAGGAGAGACTTGTTTAGAAAGATGTGGAGAACCTGGATTGATGTCTGGTCCCTCTCAGTCCCGAGAGCGAACGCACTCCCAAACAAAGAACACAAACAAAAGCCTTCTCCCCCCCGCAAGATTTGAAAGTATCTTGTCCCCTTTAGGTCAGATGCCAGCCAGGTTACCTGAGCTTCTTAACCCTTTACAGGGAAAAGGATTTTGGAATCTCTGGCCAGGAGGGATTTTATAGTACTGTACACAGGACAGCTGTTACCCTTCCCTTTATAGTTATGACAGGGACATTTTGTATCATATCTAAAAACATTAAGGAGTCCCTCTGAAATAGCACATAGAGGAAGCAAGCACATGATCTTCAAGTTTGATTCATTGATCCATTTTATTACCATTGTTTTATGTACTAGAAGCTGGGAAGGTACTGCCCAACTCAAAGTGCCTAGAAGTAAACTTTAGTGTACATACTGACCTAGAAATAAGTTGGCATGTTAGGCAGAAACCCATAGGAATAGGTAAAGAAAAACTTATTCTCACTGACTTTTCATGTGCAGAACCTTTTCAGATTTGTTCTTCTCTAGTTTTCAAGAAGTCCAAGCAGATGAGTGATGTGGTGTGCTCCCAAACATCAGTGTTGAGGCAAATGCTACTGCATCAACAATTAGAAGAAGCAAGAACACTGGCAGTGGGCAAAGCCTGGAGGGTATGAAGAGACCAGGAAAGACTCTAGAAAAGGACCACTTAGTGCCTGAAGCCTGTTCTCCACCCCTTTTACCTCTCTGGATGATAGACTGGAGGCAGAGTCTTTAACAATTAAAAATGCTGACTAGTATTATAAGTACAGAAGAATGATTCTTACTGAAACCAGCCTTAATTCAGTCATTCCCATTTTAATGATTTCTAGACATACATTGGTCTAGATGAAAGTCACTGCAGTTCCAAACTGGTAGTAAAGCCCGTCAAATGATTCATAATGAATAATTTATTCAATTAATTTCATGCATATTTCTATTACTTGTCCACAAATAGATTGAAATTTTCACAGATGTACTCATTATTCAAAATTATTTGACAAATAGTTTCTGCAGTCAAGTTTTTGTATATTGCTTATTTAAAAACAGTAGTCCATATTTGCATGTTTTGATTGGATAAATATGTTACATTTTATCTCTGTATTCTGGCTGGATGAGCAAAATTCTTAACAACGGATTTCTAGTGCAAATACCTACAGTTCAAAATTTGGTTTAAGAAATATTATGTAATACTCGTTGTACATGGGAGGGATAGCTCAGTGGTTTGAGCATTGGCCTGCTAAACCCAGCATTGTGAGTTCAATTCTTGAGGGGGCCACTTAGGGATCTGGTGCAAAATTGTCTGGGGATTGGTCTGCTGTGAGCAGGGGGTTGGACTAAATAATCTCCTGAGGTCCCTTCCAATCCTAATATTCTATCAAACACTCTGGTCAGTCAATGTCTTTGTTTGAGGAAAGCAAATTCAAAAGTGGTACAAATGAACATAAAAATTGTTTAATTGGCATCGTCATTCATGGGTAATTTGGAGGCTTTCACTTAGATGTTGCCATTTAAAAGCTAGGAGCCTGATCGAAAGCCCATTAAAGTCAATGTATCAGCTGCTACTGAGGTTTCTTTTGCTAGTACGAGGATAACACTGTGACAAATTGGGAAAATTTGTATTTTTATTAATATTATATGAGATTTGGTTTCCCAGTTCAAATTTTGGATTGCTGCCTAACAATGCACAGAGGTAAATCAAAAGGAAGCTGTTAAAGAACTGAGCAAGAAAGGTAAAACAATCATAGAGATAAGAGCTTCAGGTACACACCCTCAAATCAGGGTTGGGCCATCAACTGGGGGAGAGATACCTTGCTAGCTCCATCCAGGAAATGATGTTTTACTGTTACCAAGGCTAAGCCTGAAACAAAAAGACTCTGACTGGTTACAAAGATGCCCCTGGCAGAAAAGGAGGGGTTTTCGGGGTGAGCTGAGAGAGGTGGCCTTGTACATCAGTGAAAAAAGATGATATGTTGAGAAGGCTCAAGACCGATGGAGAACGTTGCAAGCAAAGTAGCCTGGTTCTCCCAACTCACAGATGGGGAATAAGCCAGACCTCCCAATCTATGGTTAAAGAGATTAAGTTTAGGTAAGGGAATATGAGTGTAGGCCTTTGTTAGTTTAAATCCAATTCTCTAAACTCTGTGTACCTACTGACAGATTAAATCATGCTTTGCTTTGATGAAGTTCTTTTTATATCACAGCAAATGGATGCTGTCACAGTCTCCTGGAGGAAAAGTCTTGCAGGTGCCAAACACTGTTAGACCTACTGAAGTAGTCATGGTTAATTCCAGTGGGGGTGTAACCCAGAGATTCAGTCAGAGAGCACCTGGATCCAAGATCTCACTCCAAAGAGAAGTGAAGGCATAGGCCAGTGACTTGAAAGGGGAGCACTCAAGAGTCTGGGAAGACTCTCAGAGGGGACAGCCTGCCCAGGGACCATGACAAGACCATGACTTCGGGCCAAATCTGGATTATTGTTTTTATACGAGTTATCTTTGCTCACACAAAGAGTCCCTTTGACTTTAGGGGGACTCCCTTTGTGACTAAGGATTATTTGCATGAGTAAGTTGAGTAGGATGTTGCCCCTAAGTAGAGATATGTAAACTAAAGTGTTTTCCTGATTCCTTATTTTAATAGGTATCACACTATTTTAAAATATTCCCCTGATGAGAATGAAAATGAGTCCCAAATTCCTATTATACTCAAGAGGGAAGAGAAATCTTCTTTGTACTTGTCTTTCTTTTTTACCTCTATTCGTTTCACCTGTTGAAGACTAATGACTTTAAATATGTCTCTTTAAGCTGAGTCATGCTATCAGCTAAATGAGAAAAATTAAATCAACACCATTGTAGGCAAAATTAGCTTAGTAACATTTACAGTAGCATCAGCCACTTACCCTTTGCACATTTTCCATTACCGCACTGAATCTTGCATGTAGATACCCCAAATGAAAACAAGTGAGTTGAGATATTATCATGTATATGTTGCATGAAAGCTTAGATAAAATTTCCTCATTTTTAAAATTATTTTGCAATGAAGAAAAAAATCTAACTCACAAATCACTGAAGCTTTATTCTTGTTCTGTCCTCAAAATCATTTTATGTTTCTATAGCCAGATGTCCCACGTTTCCCAGTGTAATGCTATCGAAGTATGTATACACACTCTCCCCACCCTAGAGTCTTTTATATTATCTAATATGTATATCTATATGCTATGAGAGAGAAACAGATTAATATATTCCATTGTGTCTCTTCTTCATCTGACACTAATCACTGCTAATTGTTTACTAAACTGAAGTCTTAATAAATCCTTACTTAAACAGACTCAATGTACATCTGTAAAATCCTTCAAATTTTTGGTTCAGTTGAACATTTTTGAAGCCTAGGCATAACTCTTTAAGGACTATAGTTTTGTATTCCTCCCTGTTAATCAGGGCATGCAGGTGAATGAAACACAATAACAGGGATGGATTTTAAAGAGATGGCCTACAGTTTAGCAAGCTAATCCCTACCCCATAAATACTAGGCTTCGTATAGGTTCAAGTGCATGTATAAATGGCCTCATA
Organism: Trachemys scripta elegans; assembly: GCF_013100865.1. Classification (NCBI taxonomy): domain Eukaryota; kingdom Metazoa; phylum Chordata; order Testudines; family Emydidae; genus Trachemys; species Trachemys scripta. The sequence goes on along the minus strand of NC_048305.1, from coordinate 25,456,986 downwards.
CCACATAATTAATTAATCAGGATTGGCCCTCTTCAGCCTAACTCCTGGGACTCAGCCCATCACTGAATCCTCTCACCCTTCCCTCTGCAAAGCAGAATGAGAGTACCAAAAGGAGCACCTCAGTCTCTGAAGACTTAGGGTCTCCACTGCTCCCTACAGGCTAAAAGATCCACCAGCAATATCCTGGGTCTCTTACTTGCATTCGCCTCTGGGAGCAGTCCCTTTCAGTCTTTATGGATGGTGGCTACAAGTTGCTATTAACATTGCCTATTCCTAACATTCAAAATTCTTATTCTGACTCTGTTTGACATTCAATTGGACCTCCAAGAAGGCAAAAATCTCAACATCTTGCCATTTTGGCCTAGACAGGAAAAAAATTCTTCCTGATCCCAAAACAGGGGATCTAGTCAGACCAGCTGTATCCTGGAAACACAGCTTGGCAATACTCCAAACACATGGAGGGAAAACAGGGCAGCAGTAGTGTAGGGTTGCCAATTGTCTACTCGCACAAAACTGAACGCTCTTGCCCTGCCCCTGCCCCACACCTCCTCTGAGGCCCCGCCCATGCCTCACTCCTTCTCTGAGGCCCCACCCCCACTCACTCCATCCCTCCGTTCCTCTGTTGCCCGCTCTCCCCACCCTCACTCACTCACTCATTTTCACCAGACTGGCTCAGGGGCTGGGGTGTGGGAGAGGTTGAGGGCTTCAGCTTGGGGTGCAGGCTCCAGGGTGGGGCCAGAAATGAGGAGTTCAGAGTGCGGGAGGGGGCTCCATGCTGAGGCAGTGGGTTGGGATATGAGAGTGGGTGAGGGCTCTGACTGGGGCCAGGGATGAGGGGTTTCAGGTGCAGGAGGGGGCTCTGGGCTGGGGGTGGAGCTGAGTAATTTGGAATATGGGAGGGGGCTCTGGGCTTGGGCAGGAGTTGGGGTGCGGGAAAGGTGAGGGCTCTGGCTGGGAGTGCACTCTGGAGTGGGACTGGGGGGTGAAGGGTTTGGGGTGTAGGAGGGTGCTCCAGGCTGGGACCAAGGGGTTTGGAAGGCAGGAGTGGGATCAGGGCTGGGGCAGGGGGTGGGGTGGGGTGGGGGAGTGAGGGCTCCAGCTGGGGGTGCGGGCTCTGGGGTGGGGCTGGGGATGAGGGGTTTGGGGTATAGGAGGGTGCTCTTGGCTGGGATCAAGGGGTTCGGAAGGCAGGAGGGGATCAGGGCTGGGGGTTGGGGCCTGGGAGGGGGTCAGGGGTGCAGGATCCGGTTCGCATTTACCTCAAGCAGTTCCCAGCCAATGGAAGCTGCGGGGTCAGTGCTTGGGGCAGAGGCAGCGTGCGGAGCCCCCTACTTGCCCCTTTGGGGAGGAGCCGTAGGGGGGACATGACGGCTGCTTCCTGGTAGCCACATGGTGCAGAGGCTAGCAGGGAGCCTGCCAGCCTCGCTGCGTGGCACTGCCAACCGAACAGTCAGTGGCCCAGTTAGTGGTGCTGACAGAAGCCACCAGGATCCTTTTTTGACCAGGTGTTCTGGTTGAAAACCAGACACCTTGTCACCCTACAGTAGAATCAAGATGGCTTCTAGACACATGACAGTTTTAAACAGAGGAGGGGGGTATGTGAGAGCCAATCACCAGCCCCAACCACCCCCAGCTTGCCAAAAGGAGGTAGAAAAGCCATTCCCCTTCCTTAAAGCACACTCTTATGTGCACTCTGAGGCATGAGGAAGGGAAAGCACCAGTATGCCTGAGCATAAGCTCTCTCCCTCAGGCCTCACTAGCGACTCCTGGGGTTAGCTAGCTCTCTCTCTCAGTCTGACAAAGTCCCCACCACTGGTGCTGAGATGGGGTTGGGGGCATTTCTGAGTCAGCTAGGCCTTTTGAAACATGAGGGTCCAGATCCAACAGCACTGACTTCAAATTGGTTTTGAATGTGGTCCATACTACTCTGTAGAACACTAGGTAGTTAGCCCTCTTGAGCAGAGCTCCAGTTCCAGGCCAACTCAGTTTCTCGCATTGATTTCAGAAAGGAAGTTTTGTTTTGTTTTGGTTTTATAGGATCAGTTTACAGGACAAACTAACCAGAACATGTTTAAAAAAAATAGCACAGAGCTAAACAGTCTGCAGAAAATCAGCTGCAAAGAGAGACAGCATGCTTTTGTGGCAGAGCCAGAAACTAGTGAAAAACAAATTATGAAAGAAACATTTTTTAATAGACATGCTTAATGTTTTTATTGGTGAGAATGCTGAAAAGTCTGGCAATTCAAGTTTACGTCCAAATTGTCAAACATAATTGTTTGTGTATGTAGCATAAACAAAATCTTCGTTTTAAGAGTCTTAAGAACACTAAGTAATATAACACTGGCTTTTGCAGCATTAAAAACAAATAATAGACTTGTGTAGAGTTATTATGTTTAGAGAAACACAAAAAAGCCATTAGATTTCATTAAAGACAGACAAATTGTTAAATGGTTTTTTTGCTGCTTTGATCTGCACAAAAGATATAACTCATTTCTTGGGAACATTTTCTATTCAAACTAGCTTCCTTAAAATATGCTTTTGAAAGTGTGCATTAAAATAAAAGCTGTATTCAAATGCAAACACTCAGCTCATAATTTCTGAGACTTGATAATTGTATTAATCGGGTAGCAATCTGTGCATCTGTGATATTGTTGTGACCTCTTCAGCTGAAAGCAACTTCTAATAGGCACTTTGAAAATTCAAGAGTCATTGACATGAGTGCAAGAATGTACTATTTACAATGAAACATGTTCAGCTGGTAAACAGAATGAAACAAAAAATGGGAGAGAGAAGAGGAATTTAAAATAATCCCAAAGATGAAGCAAACACAAACTGGCATCAAATGAAGCATAATAAGGAAATGAAGTCGCAAAAGCACTTTAAATGGCTCTCCTGCTGCCATACAAACAGTCCAATGCGAAATTTTAACTTATTTCACTAAGTACAGTATATTCTCTTTTGAAAAGCCTTTCTTCTAGCCCTAGCACATCTGGAAGTTGAGCGAGGCTAAATTCCATTTGCAGAGGGCTGAAATATAGCTTGAAAAAATATTAATGTTGAAGGGCAATGTGGTGATTTAAAATCATTCAATTTGTACAAAGAAAATATTTCAAGTAAAAACCAGGAGTTGTGGAATGAAACACATTCTGTAGAGTCAAGGTTATGGTGTAGATACGTTACCCAATCTAGGCCAGATACTGTTGGTCTCACTCAGGCAAAACTCCCATTGACAAACTAAGAAACGGTAACAAGATCGAGCTTGTTATGGTATGAGACAGGTCATTCCCTAGAACTCTACATGCTCTTGTGGCCAAACAGACTAAGACAGAAATCACCTACCGAATGAAACTGAACAGTGCCCTGAGAAAGCAAAGAGAAGTGAATGAAAACAGGAGATTCCAAGCTTTTGTCAGTCATTTAACATGCCATTTTAATTCTGTTCAACTGAAGTCTCCAAATTCCAGCTTCATACACCAGAAAATAAACTATGAACTTTTTAACCAATTAAACTAAATATAACCACTTACTCCTTTTAGCTTGGAAATGGAATATACCCTTTTTCTTATTCCTTGTTAAAAAACTGAACAGAGAAAAGTCCTCTCAACATCCCAAAGCTCATAGTAACATTATTTTAAAAGTATTTTTAGATGCAGTTGACCATAAAAAACATTATAGAAAATCAGATTAAAAAATCAAGATAGAATATCTCTTATGCAGGCAGATAAGAAATACAGGGAAAGCTACTATGGGGTGTAAACATGAATGTCTTGAATGAGGCATTGACCTTATTTAATTATTAACATCAGTATTTCAATTATGCTTGGAGGCTCTATTGGGATCAGGGACCATTGTGTTGGATGCTTTACACAGAGTAAGAGGACAGTTTTTGCCTCAAAAAGCTTAAAACCTAAGGCCCCATTCTTGCATTGAGCTCCCTACAGAGCTAGTGTGAGTTGGAGGCCTAAATTAAGACAAAATGCAAGAATGGATGTAACCCACAATATGAAAGGTTGGGCAGTGGGTGTGAAGGAAACAGCAATAAGAGCATGTGATGACACTGGCCAGCTATGGGCATAGCTAAATGGCTCTGAGTTGCTTATTTTTTTAATTATAAGATATAAATAAAACATAAAGGAGATGCATATCAGAAGAGCCTGCCAGGCAGCCACTTGGCCATTATCTGCTGACAATTTACTTCAGGCTTCATAGTAATAAATCCAGTGGTTGAGCAGATTCCCACAGAGTTTGACAATCACAACCAAGGTGTAGTATTGAATGTTTCCTTCATTTTCCTCTAATCAATTTTCTAGGTTTGTGATGAAACACATAGTTTCCAAGGACACATAGTAAAGCCATCTTTTACTGCTTATGTGTCAATGTTGGAGTGACCCAGTCACATTGCCATGATGTGACAAAGCTAGAAATTGAAAACAATATTAGGTTTTGGGGTTTTTTTTTAATATTAGATTTACCACTAAGGGTGATGAAGGGAGATAACCTATACCCCTATTCATGTGGAAAACTCCCCTCAAAAGTCTCCCCTATGATAAAACTCTGGGGGGGGGGGGTGGAATAGGTCCTTCAAACTGGAAAGAAGGACCCCCGATTCCCTGGAAACTCTGTATCAAAGTTTGTGATGATCAGTTTATGGGTTGCTTATTTGTAACACCATTCCTTGAAAAGCTTCCCTTTACCCCCAGTACCATCTACTATCATCAAATGCTAACAGCTCCATCTCCTATGCCAGATCTTGATTTCCTCCTCATACACACAACTCCCCCATCTTCACAACATCAACAGGAGATGTTCCCTTAAAAGCAGGATTTCAAATTCTTTTGGTGATCATATCAGAAAGAAACGAATAGATGGTCAAGAGGTGGCAGGAATCAGACAGTTACTGCATCAGCTATAACCATAGCTATAAACATTTAACTGAACTCAGTACTATCTCTGTGTTTACTTACTACACAGAAATATAGGATTCCAAACTTTTGCTCGCCTCCTGAAGACTTGTACTACCTTGAAAACACAAATCAGAAAAATAAAGTCAGGAAAGTGTCAAGCCAAACCATAGGTATTAGAACTGAAAAGGCCTTATCAGTCCATCTGCCTACCTGTGCAGGGCTATTTGCTGCTGATATATACTTTTTCTTAGTCGTCTTTTAAATATTTTAATCAACAGGAGTTCTATTCACTTCCCTTGGCTGATCATCCCAGTTTGCTAGACTCACTATTAGGAAATTTATCCTAACATCACCCTAAATTTTCCTTTACTTTATTTCATCCCCAGTTATCCTCCCTTATATAAATTAAAACAAGACCTCTCCTTGCTTTGATTATGCACACTAAATATTTGTGCAAATCTATCCTACTCCCTTTATTTTAAATATCCATTAGACATCATTTAATCAAGCCATATATTTTCATACATCTTTTAAATTTTCCTCAACCTCAGTTACTTAATATTTTTGAAAGTATGCAATAATTTCTATAATAACCATCCTAAAATAATTGAGTGTGTTTATAAAACAACCCCCTCCCCAACAATATGTATTATCAACCAGTCACCAACACACTACCTACCCACTGCCCACCCACTGATGAAACTATTTGGCCAGTGACTGACCCAAATCAACAGATTTTTAAAAAATGCCTGTGTCTGAATTTCCTTCCCTTTGTTGCCATTATTTTGGAAGCTAGAAACATAAAACAGCAGAATGGTACAGTATATATGTTGGAGTTACTTGACACATTAAATTCAGGGTGGCTCTAAGAAGTTCCAGGAAATAGAGTCCTGTTTCTTGGAGCTGTGTGACTGAACAAGGAAGTAGATGAAATTGTTTATTTTGGGACCAAATAGAGTGACTGGATTTAGACAGGAGTAATCAAAGTAGAATTATGCCCTTGTGTTAAGCTCCTATTCAGCTAAGTACTTAAGCAAGTGCCTAATTTTCAGCATGTGAGAAGTTCCTCTGGAGTCAGCAGGACTTCTCCTGTACTTATTTGCTGAATCAAGGTGATAATGAACTATATATATATATATATATATATTAGTACTTGATATAGTTATATTTAGTATAATGAACGTATATTTTAATATTTCTATACCTACATTCTGCTGCAACCAACAAACTGATCCTGTAAGAAAATGAGTGTCTTCAACTTCCATTAAAGACACTGTAGTTAGAGGATGCTCAGAATCTCAGATTACTGGTCCCCAGGTATTATGTAGTGTTATGATATGGTTAGAGATACTGATATCTTTATATGTAGTTAATGTATTTTGACCAAAATAAAAAAAACTGGAAACTCAAATGAACATGGACAGAGTCTAAACTTTCTCAGCAAAACCAATAAAGTATATAAAAGCAATGGTACAAGGGGAAAAAAAGGAAAGTGTCCAGTTAATGGTTTAGGTTAAAAAGGAGCAGCAACCTCATTCTACACTGGTCTACTATTCAGATGGATGAACACAAGCATGCGCCTCACTTTGTTGTTAAACAATGCTCCAGTGGATTGGGGTAGAAGACAGCTATAAAAATTGAGATTTTAACTGGAAGAGACACATGGAAGTAATGAAAATTAACTCAGACAGTTAGAAAGTGAAATTGAAAAGGCAGGGAAATGAAACATAAAAAGGAAATTCAAAACCACAGTGCAATGCACCTTTCGATATTAGAGCAATGGTAACCAAGCTCCTAAGTGTTGTACTGATGAGTAGAAGCTTCATTAATCTTTTGTGACAAGTGACTTGGGAGAAACAAAATTGTGCTAAGTTTGAGAACCTGTAATATCTCTGCTACCAAAGGCCATTTCTAAGAAACAGAAATTGTTGAAACCCAAATTTCAAATGTAAATCCTACCAAGAAAGCACTGAAATGGCTTTTTAAAAAAACTGCTATCATACTTTTTTTTAAAGATCTAACATTCCTAATTATTTTTTTTCACACCATGAAGCTTGATGGGGCAGAGCTGGAGTTAACTGACATGGCTCCATTGATTTCAACAGAGCTATGACAACTTATACAGACACAGGGCCGGCTCCAGGCACCAGGCACCCAAGCACATGCTTGGTGCGGCACCTGGTAAGGGGCGGCAGGGGGAGCGCAGCGTGGCATTCCGCGGGGGGGGCCTCTCCGGCGGCGTGGGGGGCGGCGTGGGGCTCTGCGCTCAGGGGGGTGGGGGTTCCAGCGGCGCTCGGCGC
>NC_048305.1:25449027-25449697 GCF_013100865.1 Trachemys scripta elegans | reverse complement strand
GGTTCGGGGGGCAGCGCTTTTTTTTGCTGCTTGGGGCAGCAAAAAAGTTAGAGCCAGCCCTGTACAGACAGAGGCTCTGTCCTGGTATATATGTTTTTCTACAAACTTTTAAAAGTCACATGTTGTTTCCATGGAAAATATAACATAGATTTGCATCTTTTTCCGTACAGTGAAAAGGATGCTCTTTCCTTATGTTCTGCAGTTAAGTTCTTTATGTATTTATTTAGCCTTATTTACAGTAGCTCTATGAAAACATGTCTATAACCATAATACAGGGGGAACGGGAAGAAATCATGTCTCTGAGATCTATGCATGGGGAAGAATCTGGGTGTGACTCTTTCTACATCTGCACAGAAATGGGAGGGGAGGGTCAAAAACTTCTGAGGTAATGCCCCCCCCCCCAATGCTTCTGGACCTCACCAAGTGTCCTCCATGGATTTGTAACCTATCGAGGAGGAGGAACAAGGACCAGGTGATGGATGGAAAAGTGGATGGCTTGAGAATACAGACCAAGGGAGATAAGCACTGTTTCTCCTCTCTCCCTGTGTGCAATGCAGGGCCGGCTCTAGGCACCAGCCGACCAACCACGTGCTTGGGGTGGCACCTTAGAAGGGGCAGCCAATGTTGGGGTGGCGGGGGGCGATCGCGGTGTTTTTGTTTTTCTGTTTCG